>NW_027464082.1:0-20000 GCF_050947455.1 Rhinoderma darwinii
TTGTGCTGCAATCAATCAATCAATCAATCAATCAATCAATCAATCAATCAATCAATCAATCAATCAATCAGTGGCTGGCTCAGGTGCAGCTCTTTAACTTACCTAAAAGGGAGGGCGGAGAGAAGACAAGGAAGGTGAATGAGGTGTTCCAATGTGAAATGCCGGAAACACAGAAACACAGACGACACACAACAAGAGGTGGCAATCTATTCATTAATTGCATTTAATCAATGAGCTCATTATCACTCATGCATTGTCCAACAGGTGTTGAAATAATGGGATTAAAAGGGGAGATCCCTTCAGAAAGACAGAAACAATAGCAAAGACAAAAAACACTTTTGGAATCTGCTTTTAGTCAACACATAAGGAAAGGGTGCACCGGTCCTGGAAATACTGCAATACCAGGTCAATGCGTGGAGTGGACAGAGCAAGCTCTATTTCCATCTCCCTGTTCTAAAAATCCATTTAATATATGGTCCCCAGATAGGGGACGTATCAGATATTAAACTGATAAGAACAGATACTACACTTGATCTTAGCCAAAAGGCCGAGAAGCGATAACCCGAACGGGCCGCGCGTTGCCCGAGCCTGCCCGATACTGCTGTTCAGCCCTTGCAGCGATTCAGCCTACTTCTAGGCAATTCCATGGGGCCCTGCAGGCTCACACACTCACAGCTACACGGGAGGTGAATAAAGGCCGGAGAGGAAGCCAGACAGGATTTGCTTCTTTTGCTTGCACCACAATGCAGTGCTGAAAGAGGAGGAATCTACATAAAAACGCCTTCCTGGCAACGCCCAAATGCCCTGCTGCCATGCAGATAAACACTGGCAGCGGCAGCAAGTGCATGCCCACAGCCACCCCTTGTTCCTTCACACCTTGTATCAGCTGTAATCCAGTCCAGTCCAGTGCTGCCTGCTGAGCAGCACTGACCAACACTGCCTGGGCCCAGGCTTTTATCTCTGAGGCCCCATTATGATGTCAGAAAGCTGGCTCTGGAATCCTGAGGGCTCCACTATGACACGTGCAAAGTTCCGTCTGAACTTTATATAAGACGGTGAGGCTCAGTCAGTCACTCAGTGTTGCCTGAGAGGGCAACACTGCAACAGCCGGCCGCCAGGCTGTCTTTTTTTTGCACAGCTAGTTGCCTCCAGGAGGCCACAAGAGGGAGACAAGGGACTGCAAAATGGAAAATAGGCATCCACCAACTTTACAGACAACTTCTCCTTGCTCCTACAACCTCCATCCTTGCACAGTTTGTTATTCTTCTAGGTAACATAGTAACAAATCCAAATTGCTGCTCTCTTTGTAGGCAAGCAAGGCTTTGTTGCAACTGCAATTCTTACTTCTTCTTGAAATGTAGGGACGACAGTACATTCCATCACATCCATCTAGTGTACACAGGTAGGTCCATTGTGGCGGGCAGGCGAGCGGGCGGGCTGCTTTATTGGCTGTTTGCTGTTCCCCTACTCCACTCCACTATTTGACTGTTGTGCTGCATCAATCAATCAATCAATCAATCAATCAATCAATCAATCAATCAATCAATCAATCAATCAATCAATCAGTGGCTGGCTCAGGTGCAGCTCTTTAACTTACCTAAAAGGGAGGGCGGAGAGAAGACAAGGAAGGTGAATGAGGTGTTCCAATGTGAAATGCCGGAAACACAGAAACACAGACGACACACAACAAGAGGTGGCAATCTATTCATTAATTGCATTTAATCAATGAGCTCATTATCACTCATGCATTGTCCAACAGGTGTTGAAATAATGGGATTAAAAGGGGAGATCCCTTCAGAAAGACAGAAACAATAGCAAAGACAAAAAACACTTTTGGAATCTGCTTTTAGTCAACACATAAGGAAAGGGTGCACCGGTCCTGGAAATACTGCAATACCAGGTCAATGCGTGGAGTGGACAGAGCAAGCTCTATTTCCATCTCCCTGTTCTAAAAATCCATTTAATATATGGTCCCCAGATAGGGGACGTATCAGATATTAAACTGATAAGAACAGATACTACACTTGATCTTAGCCAAAAGGCCGAGAAGCGATAACCCGAACGGGCCGCGCGTTGCCCGAGCCTGCCCGATACTGCTGTTCAGCCCTTGCAGCGATTCAGCCTACTTCTAGGCAATTCCATGGGGCCCTGCAGGCTCACACACTCACAGCTACACGGGAGGTGAATAAAGGCCGGAGAGGAAGCCAGACAGGATTTGCTTCTTTTGCTTGCACCACAATGCAGTGCTGAAAGAGGAGGAATCTACATAAAAACGCCTTCCTGGCAACGCCCAAATGCCCTGCTGCCATGCAGATAAACACTGGCAGCGGCAGCAAGTGCATGCCCACAGCCACCCCTTGTTCCTTCACACCTTGTATCAGCTGTAATCCAGTCCAGTCCAGTGCTGCCTGCTGAGCAGCACTGACCAACACTGCCTGGGCCCAGGCTTTTATCTCTGAGGCCCCATTATGATGTCAGAAAGCTGGCTCTGGAATCCTGAGGGCTCCACTATGACACGTGCAAAGTTCCGTCTGAACTTTATATAAGACGGTGAGGCTCAGTCAGTCACTCAGTGTTGCCTGAGAGGGCAACACTGCAACAGCCGGCCGCCAGGCTGTCTTTTTTTTGCACAGCTAGTTGCCTCCAGGAGGCCACAAGAGGGAGACAAGGGACTGCAAAATGGAAAATAGGCATCCACCAACTTTACAGACAACTTCTCCTTGCTCCTACAACCTCCATCCTTGCACAGTTTGTTATTCTTCTAGGTAACATAGTAACAAATCCAAATTGCTGCTCTCTTTGTAGGCAAGCAAGGCTTTGTTGCAACTGCAATTCTTACTTCTTCTTGAAATGTAGGGACGACAGTACATTCCATCACATCCATCTAGTGTACACAGGTAGGTCCATTGTGGCGGGCAGGCGAGCGGGCGGGCTGCTTTATTGGCTGTTTGCTGTTCCCCTACTCCACTCCACTATTTGACTGTTGTGCTGCATCAATCAATCAATCAATCAATCAATCAATCAATCAATCAATCAATCAATCAATCAATCAGTGGCTGGCTCAGGTGCAGCTCTTTAACTTACCTAAAAGGGAGGGCGGAGAGAAGACAAGGAAGGTGAATGAGGTGTTCCAATGTGAAATGCCGGAAACACAGAAACACAGACGACACACAACAAGAGGTGGCAATCTATTCATTAATTGCATTTAATCAATGAGCTCATTATCACTCATGCATTGTCCAACAGGTGTTGAAATAATGGGATTAAAAGGGGAGATCCCTTCAGAAAGACAGAAACAATAGCAAAGACAAAAAACACTTTTGGAATCTGCTTTTAGTCAACACATAAGGAAAGGGTGCACCGGTCCTGGAAATACTGCAATACCAGGTCAATGCGTGGAGTGGACAGAGCAAGCTCTATTTCCATCTCCCTGTTCTAAAAATCCATTTAATATATGGTCCCCAGATAGGGGACGTATCAGATATTAAACTGATAAGAACAGATACTACACTTGATCTTAGCCAAAAGGCCGAGAAGCGATAACCCGAACGGGCCGCGCGTTGCCCGAGCCTGCCCGATACTGCTGTTCAGCCCTTGCAGCGATTCAGCCTACTTCTAGGCAATTCCATGGGGCCCTGCAGGCTCACACACTCACAGCTACACGGGAGGTGAATAAAGGCCGGAGAGGAAGCCAGACAGGATTTGCTTCTTTTGCTTGCACCACAATGCAGTGCTGAAAGAGGAGGAATCTACATAAAAACGCCTTCCTGGCAACGCCCAAATGCCCTGCTGCCATGCAGATAAACACTGGCAGCGGCAGCAAGTGCATGCCCACAGCCACCCCTTGTTCCTTCACACCTTGTATCAGCTGTAATCCAGTCCAGTCCAGTGCTGCCTGCTGAGCAGCACTGACCAACACTGCCTGGGCCCAGGCTTTTATCTCTGAGGCCCCATTATGATGTCAGAAAGCTGGCTCTGGAATCCTGAGGGCTCCACTATGACACGTGCAAAGTTCCGTCTGAACTTTATATAAGACGGTGAGGCTCAGTCAGTCACTCAGTGTTGCCTGAGAGGGCAACACTGCAACAGCCGGCCGCCAGGCTGTCTTTTTTTTGCACAGCTAGTTGCCTCCAGGAGGCCACAAGAGGGAGACAAGGGACTGCAAAATGGAAAATAGGCATCCACCAACTTTACAGACAACTTCTCCTTGCTCCTACAACCTCCATCCTTGCACAGTTTGTTATTCTTCTAGGTAACATAGTAACAAATCCAAATTGCTGCTCTCTTTGTAGGCAAGCAAGGCTTTGTTGCAACTGCAATTCTTACTTCTTCTTGAAATGTAGGGACGACAGTACATTCCATCACATCCATCTAGTGTACACAGGTAGGTCCATTGTGGCGGGCAGGCGAGCGGGCGGGCTGCTTTATTGGCTGTTTGCTGTTCCCCTACTCCACTCCACTATTTGACTGTTGTGCTGCATCAATCAATCAATCAATCAATCAATCAATCAATCAATCAATCAGTGGCTGGCTCAGGTGCAGCTCTTTAACTTACCTAAAAGGGAGGGCGGAGAGAAGACAAGGAAGGTGAATGAGGTGTTCCAATGTGAAATGCCGGAAACACAGAAACACAGACGACACACAACAAGAGGTGGCAATCTATTCATTAATTGCATTTAATCAATGAGCTCATTATCACTCATGCATTGTCCAACAGGTGTTGAAATAATGGGATTAAAAGGGGAGATCCCTTCAGAAAGACAGAAACAATAGCAAAGACAAAAAACACTTTTGGAATCTGCTTTTAGTCAACACATAAGGAAAGGGTGCACCGGTCCTGGAAATACTGCAATACCAGGTCAATGCGTGGAGTGGACAGAGCAAGCTCTATTTCCATCTCCCTGTTCTAAAAATCCATTTAATATATGGTCCCCAGATAGGGGACGTATCAGATATTAAACTGATAAGAACAGATACTACACTTGATCTTAGCCAAAAGGCCGAGAAGCGATAACCCGAACGGGCCGCGCGTTGCCCGAGCCTGCCCGATACTGCTGTTCAGCCCTTGCAGCGATTCAGCCTACTTCTAGGCAATTCCATGGGGCCCTGCAGGCTCACACACTCACAGCTACACGGGAGGTGAATAAAGGCCGGAGAGGAAGCCAGACAGGATTTGCTTCTTTTGCTTGCACCACAATGCAGTGCTGAAAGAGGAGGAATCTACATAAAAACGCCTTCCTGGCAACGCCCAAATGCCCTGCTGCCATGCAGATAAACACTGGCAGCGGCAGCAAGTGCATGCCCACAGCCACCCCTTGTTCCTTCACACCTTGTATCAGCTGTAATCCAGTCCAGTCCAGTGCTGCCTGCTGAGCAGCACTGACCAACACTGCCTGGGCCCAGGCTTTTATCTCTGAGGCCCCATTATGATGTCAGAAAGCTGGCTCTGGAATCCTGAGGGCTCCACTATGACACGTGCAAAGTTCCGTCTGAACTTTATATAAGACGGTGAGGCTCAGTCAGTCACTCAGTGTTGCCTGAGAGGGCAACACTGCAACAGCCGGCCGCCAGGCTGTCTTTTTTTTGCACAGCTAGTTGCCTCCAGGAGGCCACAAGAGGGAGACAAGGGACTGCAAAATGGAAAATAGGCATCCACCAACTTTACAGACAACTTCTCCTTGCTCCTACAACCTCCATCCTTGCACAGTTTGTTATTCTTCTAGGTAACATAGTAACAAATCCAAATTGCTGCTCTCTTTGTAGGCAAGCAAGGCTTTGTTGCAACTGCAATTCTTACTTCTTCTTGAAATGTAGGGACGATAGTACATTCCATCACATCCATCTAGTGTACACAGGTAGGTCCATTGTGGCGGGCAGGCGAGCGGGCGGGCTGCTTTATTGGCTGTTTGCTGTTCCCCTACTCCACTCCACTATTTGACTGTTGTGCTGCATCAATCAATCAATCAATCAATCAATCAATCAATCAATCAATCAATCAATCAGTGGCTGGCTCAGGTGCAGCTCTTTAACTTACCTAAAAGGGAGGGCGGAGAGAAGACAAGGAAGGTGAATGAGCTGTTCCAATGTGAAATGCCGGAAACACAGAAACACAGACGACACACAACAAGAGGTGGCAATCTATTCATTAATTGCATTTAATCAATGAGCTCATTATCACTCATGCATTGTCCAACAGGTGTTGAAATAATGGGATTAAAAGGGGAGATCCCTTCAGAAAGACAGAAACAATAGCAAAGACAAAAAACACTTTTGGAATCTGCTTTTAGTCAACACATAAGGAAAGGGTGCACCGGTCCTGGAAATACTGCAATACCAGGTCAATGCGTGGAGTGGACAGAGCAAGCTCTATTTCCATCTCCCTGTTCTAAAAATCCATTTAATATATGGTCCCCAGATAGGGGACGTATCAGATATTAAACTGATAAGAACAGATACTACACTTGATCTTAGCCAAAAGGCCGAGAAGCGATAACCCGAACGGGCCGCGCGTTGCCCGAGCCTGCCCGATACTGCTGTTCAGCCCTTGCAGCGATTCAGCCTACTTCTAGGCAATTCCATGGGGCCCTGCAGGCTCACACACTCACAGCTACACGGGAGGTGAATAAAGGCCGGAGAGGAAGCCAGACAGGATTTGCTTCTTTTGCTTGCACCACAATGCAGTGCTGAAAGAGGAGGAATCTACATAAAAACGCCTTCCTGGCAACGCCCAAATGCCCTGCTGCCATGCAGATAAACACTGGCAGCGGCAGCAAGTGCATGCCCACAGCCACCCCTTGTTCCTTCACACCTTGTATCAGCTGTAATCCAGTCCAGTCCAGTGCTGCCTGCTGAGCAGCACTGACCAACACTGCCTGGGCCCAGGCTTTTATCTCTGAGGCCCCATTATGATGTCAGAAAGCTGGCTCTGGAATCCTGAGGGCTCCACTATGACACGTGCAAAGTTCCGTCTGAACTTTATATAAGACGGTGAGGCTCAGTCAGTCACTCAGTGTTGCCTGAGAGGGCAACACTGCAACAGCCGGCCGCCAGGCTGTCTTTTTTTTGCACAGCTAGTTGCCTCCAGGAGGCCACAAGAGGGAGACAAGGGACTGCAAAATGGAAAATAGGCATCCACCAACTTTACAGACAACTTCTCCTTGCTCCTACAACCTCCATCCTTGCACAGTTTGTTATTCTTCTAGGTAACATAGTAACAAATCCAAATTGCTGCTCTCTTTGTAGGCAAGCAAGGCTTTGTTGCAACTGCAATTCTTACTTCTTCTTGAAATGTAGGGACGACAGTACATTCCATCACATCCATCTAGTGTACACAGGTAGGTCCATTGTGGCGGGCAGGCGAGCGGGCGGGCTGCTTTATTGGCTGTTTGCTGTTCCCCTACTCCACTCCACTATTTGACTGTTGTGCTGCATCAATCAATCAATCAATCAATCAATCAATCAATCAATCAGTGGCTGGCTCAGGTGCAGCTCTTTAACTTACCTAAAAGGGAGGGCGGAGAGAAGACAAGGAAGGTGAATGAGGTGTTCCAATGTGAAATGCCGGAAACACAGAAACACAGACGACACACAACAAGAGGTGGCAATCTATTCATTAATTGCATTTAATCAATGAGCTCATTATCACTCATGCATTGTCCAACAGGTGTTGAAATAATGGGATTAAAAGGGGAGATCCCTTCAGAAAGACAGAAACAATAGCAAAGACAAAAAACACTTTTGGAATCTGCTTTTAGTCAACACATAAGGAAAGGGTGCACCGGTCCTGGAAATACTGCAATACCAGGTCAATGCGTGGAGTGGACAGAGCAAGCTCTATTTCCATCTCCCTGTTCTAAAAATCCATTTAATATATGGTCCCCAGATAGGGGACGTATCAGATATTAAACTGATAAGAACAGATACTACACTTGATCTTAGCCAAAAGGCCGAGAAGCGATAACCCGAACGGGCCGCGCGTTGCCCGAGCCTGCCCGATACTGCTGTTCAGCCCTTGCAGCGATTCAGCCTACTTCTAGGCAATTCCATGGGGCCCTGCAGGCTCACACACTCACAGCTACACGGGAGGTGAATAAAGGCCGGAGAGGAAGCCAGACAGGATTTGCTTCTTTTGCTTGCACCACAATGCAGTGCTGAAAGAGGAGGAATCTACATAAAAACGCCTTCCTGGCAACGCCCAAATGCCCTGCTGCCATGCAGATAAACACTGGCAGCGGCAGCAAGTGCATGCCCACAGCCACCCCTTGTTCCTTCACACCTTGTATCAGCTGTAATCCAGTCCAGTCCAGTGCTGCCTGCTGAGCAGCACTGACCAACACTGCCTGGGCCCAGGCTTTTATCTCTGAGGCCCCATTATGATGTCAGAAAGCTGGCTCTGGAATCCTGAGGGCTCCACTATGACACGTGCAAAGTTCCGTCTGAACTTTATATAAGAAGGTGAGGCTCAGTCAGTCACTCAGTGTTGCCTGAGAGGGCAACACTGCAACAGCCGGCCGCCAGGCTGTCTTTTTTTTGCACAGCTAGTTGCCTCCAGGAGGCCACAAGAGGGAGACAAGGGACTGCAAAATGGAAAATAGGCATCCACCAACTTTACAGACAACTTCTCCTTGCTCCTACAACCTCCATCCTTGCACAGTTTGTTATTCTTCTAGGTAACATAGTAACAAATCCAAATTGCTGCTCTCTTTGTAGGCAAGCAAGGCTTTGTTGCAACTGCAATTCTTACTTCTTCTTGAAATGTAGGGACGACAGTACATTCCATCACATCCATCTAGTGTACACAGGTAGGTCCATTGTGGCGGGCAGGCGAGCGGGCGGGCTGCTTTATTGGCTGTTTGCTGTTCCCCTACTCCACTCCACTATTTGACTGTTGTGCTGCATCAATCAATCAATCAATCAATCAATCAATCAATCAATCAATCAATCAATCAATCAATCAGTGGCTGGCTCAGGTGCAGCTCTTTAACTTACCTAAAAGGGAGGGCGGAGAGAAGACAAGGAAGGTGAATGAGGTGTTCCAATGTGAAATGCCGGAAACACAGAAACACAGACGACACACAACAAGAGGTGGCAATCTATTCATTAATTGCATTTAATCAATGAGCTCATTATCACTCATGCATTGTCCAACAGGTGTTGAAATAATGGGATTAAAAGGGGAGATCCCTTCAGAAAGACAGAAACAATAGCAAAGACAAAAAACACTTTTGGAATCTGCTTTTAGTCAACACATAAGGAAAGGGTGCACCGGTCCTGGAAATACTGCAATACCAGGTCAATGCGTGGAGTGGACAGAGCAAGCTCTATTTCCATCTCCCTGTTCTAAAAATCCATTTAATATATGGTCCCCAGATAGGGGACGTATCAGATATTAAACTGATAAGAACAGATACTACACTTGATCTTAGCCAAAAGGCCGAGAAGCGATAACCCGAACGGGCCGCGCGTTGCCCGAGCCTGCCCGATACTGCTGTTCAGCCCTTGCAGCGATTCAGCCTACTTCTAGGCAATTCCATGGGGCCCTGCAGGCTCACACACTCACAGCTACACGGGAGGTGAATAAAGGCCGGAGAGGAAGCCAGACAGGATTTGCTTCTTTTGCTTGCACCACAATGCAGTGCTGAAAGAGGAGGAATCTACATAAAAACGCCTTCCTGGCAACGCCCAAATGCCCTGCTGCCATGCAGATAAACACTGGCAGCGGCAGCAAGTGCATGCCCACAGCCACCCCTTGTTCCTTCACACCTTGTATCAGCTGTAATCCAGTCCAGTCCAGTGCTGCCTGCTGAGCAGCACTGACCAACACTGCCTGGGCCCAGGCTTTTATCTCTGAGGCCCCATTATGATGTCAGAAAGCTGGCTCTGGAATCCTGAGGGCTCCACTATGACACGTGCAAAGTTCCGTCTGAACTTTATATAAGACGGTGAGGCTCAGTCAGTCACTCAGTGTTGCCTGAGAGGGCAACACTGCAACAGCCGGCCGCCAGGCTGTCTTTTTTTTGCACAGCTAGTTGCCTCCAGGAGGCCACAAGAGGGAGACAAGGGACTGCAAAATGGAAAATAGGCATCCACCAACTTTACAGACAACTTCTCCTTGCTCCTACAACCTCCATCCTTGCACAGTTTGTTATTCTTCTAGGTAACATAGTAACAAATCCAAATTGCTGCTCTCTTTGTAGGCAAGCAAGGCTTTGTTGCAACTGCAATTCTTACTTCTTCTTGAAATGTAGGGACGACAGTACATTCCATCACATCCATCTAGTGTACACAGGTAGGTCCATTGTGGCGGGCAGGCGAGCGGGCGGGCTGCTTTATTGGCTGTTTGCTGTTCCCCTACTCCACTCCACTATTTGACTGTTGTGCTGCATCAATCAATCAATCAATCAATCAATCAATCAATCAATCAATCAATCAGTGGCTGGCTCAGGTGCAGCTCTTTAACTTACCTAAAAGGGAGGGCGGAGAGAAGACAAGGAAGGTGAATGAGGTGTTCCAATGTGAAATGCCGGAAACACAGAAACACAGACGACACACAACAGAGGTGGCAATCTATTCATTAATTGCATTTAATCAATGAGCTCATTATCACTCATGCATTGTCCAACAGGTGTTGAAATAATGGGATTAAAAGGGGAGATCCCTTCAGAAAGACAGAAACAATAGCAAAGACAAAAAACACTTTTGGAATCTGCTTTTAGTCAACACATAAGGAAAGGGTGCACCGGTCCTGGAAATACTGCAATACCAGGTCAATGCGTGGAGTGGACAGAGCAAGCTCTATTTCCATCTCCCTGTTCTAAAAATCCATTTAATATATGGTCCCCAGATAGGGGACGTATCAGATATTAAACTGATAAGAACAGATACTACACTTGATCTTAGCCAAAAGGCCGAGAAGCGATAACCCGAACGGGCCGCGCGTTGCCCGAGCCTGCCCGATACTGCTGTTCAGCCCTTGCAGCGATTCAGCCTACTTCTAGGCAATTCCATGGGGCCCTGCAGGCTCACACACTCACAGCTACACGGGAGGTGAATAAAGGCCGGAGAGGAAGCCAGACATGACCTGCCTAGGTAGAGTCGTGTGTTAACCTTAAACCATACTATCCCCCATCCCCATTTAGTAACGACACATGACACCGAGGTTGGATGTGAAATGGCCACAGCAGCCGTTTATTAATTTCACAGTTTTATAAAAACAATTTAAATCCGAAACATTCGGATAACTAGTTAGGAATCCACCAGAGAATTCCTCCTAATAATTCACATGACCCAACATGGGTCAGAATCATAAATAACAATTAAACGTTAACATTAACCCGAGCAGAGGAAGTCCTTGAAGCCCCTTCAGATGTTCCTTTCAAGAACACACCGAATTAGCCATCTGCAAACCACTAATTACCTCCAGCCGTAAACCAGCTCGGAAGCACCGTTCACCTCTGCAGATGGCTCCAACCACTAGAAGTCCACTTCAAGGGGATAACACCCGATGAAGCCCTCAAGTGATATACCGACCACTAGAAGTCCACTTCAAAGGGATAACACCCGATGAAGCCTTCAAGTGACATACCTTCTACCAGAAGACCACTTCAAAGGGATAACACCCGATGAAGTCTTCAACCATGTACCTTTTTTGGGGGACGCATACCCCCGATGCGACCCCCCCACCATTTTGTACTGACTGGCCTCAAGGACTCCCCCCGCCAGCTGCCATGACAACAGAACCTACTCCGGAAAAAAGAAAAACATGTTAAATAAGCACACAAAATAAAACACAACGCTCATAGCCAGACGTACATAAGACCTAAGGAGTAACAAAACAAGGGTGGGAGGGTGGGAGCTTTGCTTACTGTGTGTTACTCCTCCCGCTGCTTCCGGCTCAATGCCGAGAAACAGCGGGAAGCGCAGTAACGGCCCCCCCGCCCCCCTTAACTCCTCCCCGTCCCTCCTTCAGCTCCTTCAACTTTCCCTGACCTCGTAACATTAACCCTTTCCCTACCAGGACGGTCATGTCGGCTTCCCTTAAGCCTGCAGCTGCGTCCAGCCTCTTCTTGACCTGCCTAGGTAGAGTCGTGTGTTAACCTTAAACCATACTATCCCCCATCCCCATTTAGTAACGACACATGACACCGAGGTTGGATGTGAAATGGCCACAGCAGCCGTTTATTAATTTCACAGTTTTATAAAAACAATTTAAATCCGAAACATTCGGATAACTAGTTAGGAATCCACCAGAGAATTCCTCCTAATAATTCACATGACCCAACATGGGTCAGAATCATAAATAACAATTAAACGTTAACATTAACCCGAGCAGAGGAAGTCCTTGAAGCCCCTTCAGATGTTCCTTTCAAGAACACACCGAATTAGCCATCTGCAAACCACTAATTACCTCCAGCCGTAAACCAGCTCGGAAGCACCGTTCACCTCTGCAGATGGCTCCAACCACTAGAAGTCCACTTCAAGGGGATAACACCCGATGAAGCCCTCAAGTGATATACCGACCACTAGAAGTCCACTTCAAAGGGATAACACCCGATGAAGCCTTCAAGTGACATACCTTCTACCAGAAGACCACTTCAAAGGGATAACACCCGATGAAGTCTTCAACCATGTACCTTTTTTGGGGGACGCATACCCCCGATGCGACCCCCCCACCATTTTGTACTGACTGGCCTCAAGGACTCCCCCCGCCACCGCGAAACAGGCCTTGACCACCTTAAGCCTGTGAGTTCCTCCACACCACCACCGCCCTTTCTATGCCTTCTGCTATAGCCAAGCTCCAAATATCAATGCCAACCTCGGTCAGATGAACCCCGTCACTCCTCCAGAAATTCCCCAATCCTGACTCCAAATCCCTATGCCTCACGCAAATGCCCCCGTTCTTCGCCACAAAACGGGACACCGCCCGGTTAACTTTTATCCGAGCCTTATTGACTCTCTCCACCGATCTAGCTAACCGCCAATGCTTCCTTGGGACTATGTCCGACCACACTACCACCAACTTGGGATAAGATACCCACAAACACAACAAATCATGTTTGATATCCCGCACCAACTCACGAAAAGGGCGGACTCCTAAGTCATTCCCACCCACGTGCAACACTAAAACCTCCGGAACCCTATCGAGCCGCACATATGTCTGGAATTCCGCCAACACCCTGTTCCACGACATACCTCTAAACCCCAGCCAATGCACAACCGCATCCTGTCGCGGAATGCGCAACTGGCGACCATCCGGGCGGACGTCCGCCCTCAAAGCCCCCCAGTGCACGTACGAATGACCCATCAACCACACCAGACAAGGAGGCGAATCTGAAACGGAAAACACAGTTAGGCACCACCATATAACATTTGCAAGCATAACAACAAAATTACAACATATGGGGGCGGACATAAGACTTAAACCTTTTAGACTCCCAACGACCAATACGCCTCACCCCCTCATCATCCAACCCCCAGCGCCCTGCTTCCGTTGCTGCGCCAGTCCGGAAGGAATGAGATGAATATGAGCCTGCTGCAACCCCAACCGCCGTCAAACATTTTTTAAAAACAGCTCCAAACTGAAACCTGGACAAGAACGACCCGTCCACATGACGTAACAAAGGCAAATCTGGAGACCCCCTGTTTTTTGTAAAACCCCGCATGCACTCTACTGGGCACATGACCGACCCCGGGAGAGCGAACAAAACTATCAGTTTTCCCTTCCCTAATTGGTCAGTTTTTGATCTACGCAACCATACCTCCAACCGATCTGCAAAAAGGCTCACCTCCCCAGATCTCAGCCCCCCTGCCTGTTTAGTACTTGGCGACACCAACTCACCTACTCTAAATGCTCCGAAGAACGCCAACGAGAAAGCCAACCGAAACAAATCCATCTCATCTGAAGAACGACATACCGATGCCAATGAACCGCCCAACAAGCCCAGCAAAGCAAACGACACCGGCCTTCTACTATCCGCCTCCACCCTACCTCTGCGCAACCCCTTCAAAGCCTGCGATACCAGAAATTCCTTCGATACATCCCGCAAGCCCCGCAACTTAAGCCCAAACGCCACCGCGGATATAAACCGGTTCACCTTCGCTACTGAAAACCCCCCCTCCCAGGCATCCCCTAACCAATACAAAAGTGCCACCAACCTGTCTCTATCCGTATTGACATCACCCAACTCTCTTACCCACTCCTCCCACTGCCTCCAACAAGCAGCATAAGCCCTCCACGTCGTGCGCGCCAAAGACCTTTGTAACAGCTGCTCTACGGGACCGATACCAGATCCCATAGATGATCCGGACACGCCAAACCGAGACGTTCCGCTCCCGGGGCCAATTCCCGAAACCGGTCCCACTGCGAGCGAGAAAGAGCATCAGCAACACAATTCCGTACACCCGGGACATGCACCGCCACCACCCACGCGTTCAGCGACAAACACACCAACACTAAATGTCGCAACAATTGAACTACCGGAGGAGAGGACGCCGTGATGTTATTAATGGCAAGCACCACCCCCATGTTGTCGCAGTAAAAACGGACCTTCTTATCCCTGAGCCTGTCCCCCCAAATGGTAGCCGCCACCACGATGGGAAACAGCTCGAGCAGGGCCAGATTCCGCGTCAATCCACTGGACACCCAGCTAGCCGGCCATTGACCTGCGCACCACGGACCCCCCCCGTAAGCTCCAAAGCCACCCGCCCCAGCCGCATCCGTGAAAATATTCAGATCACTCGTATCCTGCGCTGGGGCCATCCATAGCGAGCGACCATTGTACTGGCCCAAGAAGTCATCCCAAACCTGAAGATCAGCTCGGTGCTCCTCCTTGAGCCTCACAAAATGATGCGGCGCCCGCACTCCCGCCGTTGCCGCCGCCAACCTTCTACCAAACACCCTCCCCATCGGCATAATCCGGCAGGCGAAATTCAACTTCCCCAGCAGCGACTGAAGCTCCCTCAGCGACATTTTCTTCCTTCTACAAGCCCGTCGCACCTCCAGCCTCAAAGCACCCAACTTATCCGCCGGGAGCCGACACTCCATTGCCACCGAGTCAATTTCGATTCCCAAGAAAGAAATCGTCGCTACCGGGCCCTCCGTTTTTTCCGGCGCCAAAGGGATCCCAAAATCCCTCGCCACCTTCTGCAGGGCATGAAGCAAGTTACCGCAAACCGGCGAACCCCCGGGGCCAACGCACAAAAATCATCTAAGTAATGGATCAACGAATCGACCCCGGATACTCCCCTCGTTACCCACTCCACGAAGCTACTAAACGCCTCGAAGTATGCACAAGAAAGAGAACACCCCATCGGAAGGCACCGATCCACGTAAAAGGCCCCATTCCAAAAACAACCCAACAGCCGTTGGCTTTCTGGGTGGACCGGCAACAACCTGAACGCCGCCTCGATGTCGGTTTTTGCTAGCAGCGCCCCCGGACCCGCAGCCCGCACTAACCCCACCGCCTTATCGAATGAGGTATAAACTACGGAACACAACTCGTGATCAATCCCGTCATTTACCGACGAACCTTTGGGATACGATAAATGTTGAATCAAACGAAACTTTCCGGGCTCGCGTTTAGGGACAATACCCAAAGGGGACACAACTAAATCTTTTACCGGCGACTCCACAAATGGCCCCGACATGCGCCCCAACGAAACTTCTTTTAACAACTTTTCCGACACGACTTCCGCATGCAAGTAAGCCGATTTTAAATTTCTCCGCGTAACCGGAACCTCATAAGGAGGCGGAGGAATAACAAAACCAACACTAAACCCTTCATAAAGCAACTTAGCTGCCGCCCTATCCGGATACTCATTTAGATAAGGGGCCATCCTTTCCACCCTCACCGGCGACACCCCCTTGACCAGCCCCGTGCTGGTTCCCGGACCTCTTTTTCCGCAGACATTTTGCCGCCCCGTGTGATGCACCATTACACTCGGAGCACACGTGCTTGAACTTGCACGTGGCCCCAAACTTGCACTGGCCTTCATTGAATTGCCAGCAAAACCCCGCCTTTCCCCCGCCGCTTGGTCCACTCTGACTAGTCTGGCCTCCCTGGCCACCGCTCCCGGGAAAGGGCTGCCTAACCGGAGCCGTAACCCGTAACCAGAGAGCAATATCCTTCTGGTCCCACCGAATCGCCGGCCGAACCGCCTTCCGCTGACGGAATTGCTCATCATATCGCAGCCACGCCTGACCCCCATACGCCCTATGAGCCTCCCCAATAGCATCAAAATAACAAAATAACGCCGAACAATTTTCCGGCGCCTTTTCCCCTATCACACTAGCCAATATGGCGAACGCCTGCGACCAATTAACGAACGTCTGCGGGATAAGCCTATACCGCCGCCGTTCCTCCTCGTCCTTTTTACTCTCATCCCGCTTGCTCTTATCCAAATTGAATTTAGCCAGCGGCAAGAGAGAAAAAATTTCAACGTATTCATCTTTCCAGATCCGATCACGCACCTCCTGCTTTAAATGCGCCCCCAACGGACCCTCAAAACAAACATACACCTCCCCCCGAGCACGATCGTCCATGCGCACTCGATCGCCGTCCTTCTGTGCCTCAGTCTGCACCGACACCGCGACCGCCTCTCTAACCGCCACCACAGGACGCGCCTGCAACGATCCCACGTCCCTGGGGCCTTCCCAAACTACCGCAGGGGACACTTCCGTTACAACCGGCGCCGCGGCCCTATCAAGGCGCCCCACCAGCTCCCGTAAGCAACCCACTAAATCTGCCAAACCCGCTCCGTCGCGTCCGCCCGCGCCACTACCGGCCCCCGATGCTATGCTAGCAGCCCCCCCGCCGACACCCGACATAAAAATCGCTGGATAAGACAATAATGGAGTTATACACTCACCGGGCTGCACAGGCGCTGTGTTCCCGTCAGCCGGACCATCCTGACCTCGACGATAGACGTCCAGTTCACCTTCCTCCAGTTCTTCTCTCGCCGACGACTGTCCCTCCCAACGACATCTTCGGAAAGGGGATGAGGACGCGCTGACCGATGGGCCGGCAACCTGCCGCCCGACCGCCGGGACCCAGACTTCCGACCGGACCTGTTGCCTCGACGTCGCTGCAGATCTAGTCGTCCGTCTAGACGATCCTGACGAAGCCTGCCCCCTGGCCGGAACATCACCATGCGGGGCGGCCGTACCTTGCTCTCGACATCTTCCATCTGATGGGGGAGGGGTGACAGGGAGCCCGGCCTGCGACTCCCTGCTTACCGCCGGACCCCGTCGCGGCCTGGGATTCCTGCCAGGACGCAGGGCCTGGGAAGGGGCGGTCCTCCCAGCTGCCTGGCCTGCAGCGTCCGGGATCGGGCTCCCTCTGCGACGCCGTGTCCGCGGGACTACCTCCGGACTAAGGCGCTCTGGAGGTCGGGACCGCCGAGAGGGACGGGTCGACACAGCCTGCATCGCCGTCACCCCTGCCACCGCTCTCTGCCTGCCCAGCGCAGGAGCGGTTGTTGCCGACTCCCCCCCCGCCGCCATAGCCATGCTCGTAGGGGGGCCGGGGGAGGGGAGCCTGTCCCTTACAACACAAACAGAAAAAATGGGACATAAAGATCATCAAAACCACAAAAAAGGCCATACTCACTAGGTAGGTGGGTGGGTGAAAACCCGTTCCCATCAGGACGCAGACGGGTCAAAGAATGCTGCAGAAGGAGTGTGCATTAAGTAGTGATAGCCCCTCCCACTAGTCTTGAGGGGAGTGGCGGACTAAGTGCTCAAAGGTGTGCGATAAATGAGTGTCAGTGTAGTGCTAGGGTGTGAATGGATGGTAAAAAATAAATATGTATGTATGAAAGTGTGTAATAATGTAAAAAAAAAAAAAAAAAAAAAAAAAAAAATAAATAAATAAATAAATAAATAAATGTGATAAATAGGGGTCAGTGCTGTGAATAGTACATGGGGTGTCAGTACTATGTGTAATACGTGGAGGGATAATGTGCTGGTCGTCAGGCATGGCGTATCTTGCCGAATAACAGCCTATTTGTAACGCCGCTAGTGTTAGCTAAAGCGGGCTGCTCTGCATTCCAAACCAAACGCCAGCACATCATGCCCTCCCAGCATATAAGACCCGGCTGCGTCCTGAAAAAAAGTGTAGTATACGTAGTAAGAAATATCCATGAAACATGGGGTATTAGTTGTTATTTTGGCCAAAATACGCAAAGCTCGCAACCCAACGTCAAGGGTCCCCAGTGCCTTGCGAGTCCCTAACCAGAACTTTTCGTTCCTAATTTAAAAACACAAACAGAAAAAATGGGACATAAAGATCATCAAAACCACAAAAAAGGCCATACTCACTAGGTAGGTGGGTGGGTGAAAACCCGTTCCCATCAGGACGCAGACGGGTCAAAGAATGCTGCAGAAGGAGTGTGCATTAAGTAGTGATAGCCCCTCCCACTAGTCTTGAGGGGAGTGGCGGACTAAGTGCTCAAAGGTGTGCGATAAATGAGTGTCAGTGTAGTGCTAGGGTGTGAATGGATGGTAAAAAATAAATATGTATGTATGAAAGTGTGTAATAATGTAAAAAAAAAAAAAAAATAAATAAATAAATGTGATAAATAGGGGTCAGTGCTGTGAATAGTACATGGGGTGTCAGTACTATGTGTAATACGTGGAGGGATAATGTGCTGGTCGTCAGGCATGGCGTATCTTGCCGAATAACAGCCTATTTGTAACGCCGCTAGTGTTAGCTAAAGCGGGCTGCTCTGCATTCCAAACCAAACGCCAGCACATCATGCCCTCCCAGCATATAAGACCCGGCTGCGTCCTGAAAAAAAGTGTAGTATACGTAGTAAGAAATATCCATGAAACATGGGGTATTAGTTGTTATTTTGGCCAAAATACGCAAAGCTCGCAACCCAACGTCAAGGGTCCCCAGTGCCTTGCGAGTCCCTAACCAGAACTTTTCGTTCCTAATTTAAAAACACAAACAGAAAAAATGGGACATAAAGATCATCAAAACCACAAAAAAGGCCATACTCACTAGGTAGGTGGGTGGGTGAAAACCCGTTCCCATCAGGACGCAGACGGGTCAAAGAATGCTGCAGAAGGAGTGTGCATTAAGTAGTGATAGCCCCTCCCACTAGTCTTGAGGGGAGTGGCGGACTAAGTGCTCAAAGGTGTGCGATAAATGAGTGTCAGTGTAGTGCTAGGGTGTGAATGGATGGTAAAAAATAAATATGTATGTATGAAAGTGTGTAATAATGTAAAAAAAAATAAAAAAAAAAAAATAAATAAATAAATAAATGTGATAAATAGGGGTCAGTGCTGTGAATAGTACATGGGGTGTCAGTACTATGTGTAATACGTGGAGGGATAATGTGCTGGTCGTCAGGCATGGCGTATCTTGCCGAATAACAGCCTATTTGTAACGCCGCTAGTGTTAGCTAAAGCGGGCTGCTCTGCATTCCAAACCAAACGCCAGCACATCATGCCCTCCCAGCATATAAGACCCGGCTGCGTCCTGAAAAAAAGTGTAGTATACGTAGTAAGAAATATCCATGAAACATGGGGTATTAGTTGTTATTTTGGCCAAAATACGCAAAGCTCGCAACCCAACGTCAAGGGTCCCCAGTGCCTTGCGAGTCCCTAACCAGAACTTTTCGTTCCTAATTTAAAAACACAAACAGAAAAAATGGGACATAAAGATCATCAAAACCACAAAAAAGGCCATACTCACTAGGTAGGTGGGTGGGTGAAAACCCGTTCCCATCAGGACGCAGACGGGTCAAAGAATGCTGCAGAAGGAGTGTGCATTAAGTAGTGATAGCCCCTCCCACTAGTCTTGAGGGGAGTGGCGGACTAAGTGCTCAAAGGTGTGCGATAAATGAGTGTCAGTGTAGTGCTAGGGTGTGAATGGATGGTAAAAAATAAATATGTATGTATGAAAGTGTGTAATAATGTAAAAAAAAAAAAAAAAAAAAAAATAAATAAATAAATAAATGTGATAAATAGGGGTCAGTGCTGTGAATAGTACATGGGG